>NW_003805372.1:815495-817824 GCF_000255335.2 Galendromus occidentalis | reverse complement strand
CTTTTAGGGCCGCCGCTAACTGCTCAGGCCCATATTTGCGCAGGCGGCGCGGTCCTTCGACTTTTTTGTAGACTCGGACCATGAGCGGCTTCACCCCGTGAAAAATAATTTTTTTCTTAAGGACACGTCCAGGACCAAGCCCGGTAGAGTCTCAAGATCGTCGAAGCATCGAGAGAATCTCAAGACATTAGACTTGAAATCATCGAGATCAAAAGTTTGAGGGGGTCCTCGCGTTCGGAAATACAGGTCCAAGTTTCCGAGATTTACGGAGTAGGCGAAAAACAATATTCTGTAAAACATTGATAGAAATTTTCTTACTTCAATTAGACTGTCAAAAACTGCTTTGTTGCAATGCCCGAGGATCACGCACGTAATCGCTCGGAAGGAATCATTAACATCATCGTCGTTCTGGAGATAAAGACGTTCGAGCGCTGCGTGGCCGATAGGATCGGCTTCGCCCCGTGTACTCAGCTTCGCCCCCGTTGACCGTATACACATGGTTTTCTGCCCCCGATGGACAAGGCTTTGGTGAATCTCCTGATGAGCTACGTAGTTAATACAGCGGTCGAAGACTGGGATCGGTCGAGTCTCGCATGCACACTGGAATCCTTCTCCGAGTTACAATCCGACAACCCGAAAAACCCACTGAAATCAATGTCCATTGAGACAGCAAACCTGAGGTTTCGGCAAATCGTGAAAAATTTCGCACAAACAGGAGTGCTAATCAATTACGAGGCGAAACACGACAAGGAAAACAGGTCAAAGCTTTGGCTCTGTCTTCAAAAGATTGCAATAGTTGACACGAACGAACCATGCCTAATTATCAATGAGGAGGAGCTTGCCAAACAACGACGCGGGAGGAAGATGACCGACCGCAAGAGGGTTCGGAGTTCGGAGCCCTTCCGATGAAGGACCGCATTCCCAGTCGCCGCCAAAGCAGTCCACCATGCCCGACGAGGAAAGAGACGTTTCCGCGGAGACTCCGACATGTTCGGACGATCGATCGAGCGGGATGGCAGACGCTGCGAAGTTCAGAGATCTGCAGTCACAGATTGTGTCGAGGATGGCATCAATGCCGGACGAGAAAATTCCCCAGGCTTCAAACGAAGCACTGCAGTTCCTCAAAAAACTAGTGGCACTGAACGAATTCGATGTCATGGATGCCCTACCATGCAAGATTGAAACACGGGTCGCCGGGAAAGGCCCCGTCTTCCTCATAAATGTAGCACGGTGGAGCAATACGGAGGCCGACCATCTTGACGGGGCGAGCCGCGATAGTCGAATCCCGGTTCCGGAGCGTAGTAGTAGTATGGAGTAGCGACGGCTCCATGCTCTGTGTATGGAAGTTCCCTGATTCCTGAATTTGATGACGGACGAACAGCGTCTCCCGCTCCCAGTTTTCGGAGGATTTTCGACCTTCAATCTTGCCACGGCTGCGTAGTTTTCCGAGCATTCTGATATTCATGTGTCATTTCATGTTTCAGATTCCAGAATTCAACATGGATTACGGTCAACTGGGGTGAAGCCGATCAGTTTTCGTAGCTTATCGCATCTAAGTATAGCAAGATCTTCGTCGGAGGCAGGAGCGATTTTCAGTGAGGAATCCACGGCTCCCCACCGACTACTGGACGAAAAGAACAGGATTCCATTTTCCACTAACAACTTCTCCCTCGCACCTGAAAAATTATTGGCTCCGCCCCGTCTTCGGGACGAAGCCGATCAAGCATTGACTGCTGCGGAAATCGCTGGAAGGGAAGCGTTCCCTGTGCTACTGGCTCACTATCTACCCGAGACAGACTGTTTCTCATCGATTGTATCTTCTTAGATTCGAAGACGATCGTCGTCGAGATCAAAGAAAGAAAGGTTTTTATTGGAAGAAAAATTAGAATTTGGATTTTGGGCCAAATTACAGGGAATAGTCCGCAGTATTCAAATCCTCGAATATGATGCGATTTCTTTTGTTAGAGCGAACTCTCAGACGTCTTAAAACCTCTTCTGTTCCCACATCAATGACATCAGGGATGAGGGGGAAGACGAAATGATCTTGTTTAATACTCTTCCTGGATCGCAAGGAGCTTACTGAGTACACGCCTCCCGCGACGACGGCGATGACCTTGCCCACGAAGAATCTCTCTCGCTTATGGGTTTCGGTCAGACATTTACAAAGAACGTGGTCGCCTTCCACGATCTCCAGCGGTGCCGGCTCTTCAACTTCGATCGAATTAGGACCAGCATGCTCGGACATGACTTCTAGGCCCTCAGAGCGTACCGGAGCTTGGTGTAGATCTTTGGCCGCGATGTCCGTTCCCGGATTCGAACTCACCCGCTT